>NC_057800.1:456314421-456315976 GCF_018294505.1 Triticum aestivum
GGTCACCTCATAACCACTCGGCCGCTCCGCGCGTCGCCACTCGGTTAGTCACCTCATCACCACTCGGCGGCCCTGCGCGTCGCCACAGGTCGGTCACCTCATCAGCACTCGGCCGCCCCGCGCGTCGCCATCGGTTGATCACCTCATCAGCACTCGGCCGCCCCACGCGTCGCCAATAGGTTGGTCACCTCATCACCATTCGACCGCCCTGCGCGCCTTCAGACAGCTAAGTCATTTTACATTCTGTTATTTTCGTCTTCCCGAGTATTCCATAATTCACACATCAGGTTCACTCGGAGGCCACACCACCGAGTGTACCTCTACGCTCGACTACTTATTTTCACATACTTGCTTAGTACTGGTTATGTGACTCCGAAGTCCAACTTCCTTTTTTTCGCATATATCATTCACGAACACCATGTGTCGTTCTTCATTTCGAGTTTGCGTCGGTCCTCCGGGGCTACAACTCAGTCAAAACACTACACTTCCGTTTTATTTTAGCCAGTATTCCAACAAGTTCAGTAGGATTTCTCGCTTCGACAAGTGCGAACGAATCCTTTGCTCTTTTAAACTTTTGCTGGTCAACCAGCAAGCCCCTTGCACTCCCAGCGGGTGTCTATGGGTGTTATTCACACAAATCATTTCAGCACACATCAAATTTCCTCAAGAAATTATTGTGTTGACTTGTGCCATTTTTTACACAAGTTACCGCGATCACTCGACGGTCCTACGCGCCAACTTCATCGCTGCTCGGACTCGGTCTCCATACTGGTCCTAGCGCACCACAACACTGACTTTGTCGCCCTATTGATTTCAAACACGTCCGGCCAACCCCTCTATGGAATTCTCTTCATCGTATCAATGATATAGACCTCGTCGGGCATGAGACAGATAAGTCCCTTTCATAATTAAACTTCACACTTCACTCTTTTGCGAGTTTGCTTCTTCCGAGCATCACTCGGAAGCTTCTCCTCATCTTTACCCAAATCCGACTCGATGAATTACAAATCATCCATTCAAAACTATATTTCTCATATTCCGACATGTCCGTTGTCGAAGCCTGTAGTATGCTCGGGGGCTACGCCGCACTCGGAGGCTGCATCTCATTTGGAATGACACTCTCCTAAGTGGTCGAGTACTTCATCACCAATCAGACCCTTTACTTCAACAAGTACATTCGATCCGTCACTTTGACAAATTTCATAATCACCTAGACACTCTGCGTGCCATCTTCGTTCCTACTCAAATTCAGTTGTCGCACCGGTCTTGTTGCGCCACAGCCACACTACACCGACCTTGTCGCTACATCAGCTTCAAAAGCATCTGGCTAACTCCTTCAAGGACCATTTTTGCCACTCAGCTGGACATTTAGTCCTTCACTCGGCCGCCCCGCGCGTCGCCACTCGGTTGTGCGCGTCTTCACCACTCGGCCGCCCCGCGCGTCACCACTCGGTTGCGCACGTCTTCATCACTCGTCCGCCCCGCGCGTCTCCACTCGGTTGTGTGCGTCTTCACCACTCGTCCGCCCCGCGCATCGCCACTCGGTTTTGCACGT